>NC_056447.1:10522801-10531131 GCF_018296145.1 Oncorhynchus tshawytscha | reverse complement strand
ATATTTCCCAATGCCTCAAACCGAAAGAGAATAATTAAAGTTGATCAACTCAAGCAAACTGGCCGTAATGTCAAACTGTGCACGAGAGGAAGCCAAGCTTGCCAGTGTAGCCTACCAAATACAATCCCAGCCACTACAGATAACCTCACAAAACATTGTAGAATGCTATCCGTGAAGCTGATGGGTTTGGGCCCCACATTGGATGCTTTGCACACATCCCGAACCTCGCAGGCAAGAGGGCTGTCTCTCTCAAGGCAGTGTACCACCTCCTGGGGGAAGGTCAGAAAAAGTGGTGGTCATTTTTTTCACAAAAGCACCACTGCTCACCAAGTTTTGACAGTCAAGCAAGAGATGCTAGATACACCAAAACACAAATGAATTCATGATGTCACAACCGTTGAATAATGGCTGGTTACGACATGCTGAATGTTATGTGGAACAGCAACCGGCCAGCTACTCTGCTGTATTGGACAAGGCTGTGAAGAAGTGGTCAAAGACATAGCCTTGCTGACTGACAGTGAACTGAAGCTGGCAGAAGAACTCATTCAATCAATCAAATGTATTTATAAAGCCCTTCTCACATCAGCTGATGTCACAAAGTGCTGTACAGAAATCCAGCCTAAAAACCACAACCGTTAGCAATGCAGGTGTAGAAGCACTTCAACTACTCAACCCTGAAAACAATGACAACTCAGGAGTAGTGAAAAAGTCCCACCTCAATGATTCTTCCTCTAAAGACAATGATTCTCAAATCCATGGCACCAGGTCCTGAGGACAGTGTAACCATCAGTGAAGCCCAGCATATTTTTAAGATTATTCATGATATAGTTTTTTATTGTTTTTATCATGCGTTTTAAAATGTGATGAGATATGATATTTTTTGATGAGACGTGTCACTTACACTTAATAATATTAATAATACGTTTGCCATTATTCTTGCAGTTTCAAGCAGTGCAAGCAGGGCCATCCACAGAGGAAGAAAATCCATCCTCGTTATCCTCAAAAGAAGATTGCCATGTCAGAGTTATTTGGGGAGCTTTTCAGAGGAGCAGACCAAGCCCTTTCCAAAGATATTGAGTAGGAGGTCACCTCATACAAGGCAGCAGATTGCCTTCACGTGGATCCTTTGTGTGGTGGAAAACAAACCAGTCAAAGTTCCACCATGTTGCAAAACTTGCACAACAGTGGCTCAGTGTCCTGAGAACCTCTGTTGCAATTGAGAGCGTTTTCTCCATCGCAGGGGACATTGTCAGCGCAAGCCGTTCTCGTCTTGCCTAAGAGAATGTTGACATGCTTATCTTTTTACAGAAGAACCTCGACATAAAGGAATAGATATCTCATAGGGTACTCATCTCATAGGGTACCAACTTGATGGTGCACTTGATGTTATTTTTACATTTAATATTGCCTATACATGTACCCTGTTTATTTAAAATAGAGAAGGCAAAGCACCTACAGGTTGTCAAAGCTAAGACAAAAGAACCTCCTGATAGGTAAGACATGCCCACCTCCCCCTGGAGCCACACTCCATAAACATCCAGGGTAACAAATGGCCGGTCCAAGGGTCCTTCTCCTACATAATTTCCCTCTTTTATATGTGCATTTCCCTGCGGCTCTAGGGTGAACTTCACCCTGGGTGAGTAATTAATAACCGTGTGTACAGCTTCACTGTGGTTTGTATGAGGAGAGATTTGAACCGTGGTAAGACACAACAATAAAAAATGATTGATTTATTTCACCTTTATTTAACCAGGTAGGCAAGTTGAGAACAAGCTCTCATTTACAATTGCGACCTGGCCAAGATAAAGCAAAGCAGTTTGACACGTACAACAACAGAGTTACACATGGAGTAAAACAAACATACAGTCAATAATACAGTAGAAAAATAAGTCTATATACAATGTGAGCAAATGAGGTGAGATAAGGGAGGTAAAGGCAAAAAGGCCATTGTGGCGAAGTAAATACAATATAGCAAGTAAAACACTGGAATGGTAGATTTGCAGTGGAAGAATGTGCAAGGTAGAGATAGAAATAATGGGGTGCAAAGGAGCAAAATAAATAAATACAGTAGGGAAAGAGGTAGTTGTTTGGGCTAAATTATAGATGGGCTATGTACCGGTGCAGTAATCTGTGAGCTGCTCTGACAGGTGGTGCTTAAAGCTAGTGAGGGAGATAAGTGTTTCCAGTTTTCAGAGATTTTAGTAGTTCGTTTCCAGTCATTGGCAGCAGAGAACTGGAAGGAGAGGCGGCCAAAGGAAGAATTGGTTTTGGGGGTGACCAGAGAGATATACCTGCTGGAGAGCGTGCTACAGGTGGGTTCTGCTATGGTGACCAGCGAGCTGAGATAAGGGGGACTTTACCTAGCAGGGGTCTTGTAGATGACCTGGAGCCAGTGGGTTTGGCGACTAGTATGAAGCGAGGGCCAGCCAACGAGAGCGTACAGGTCACAGTGGTGGGTAGTATACAGGGCTTTGGTGGCAAAACGGATGGCACTGTGATAGACTGCATCCAATTTATTGAGTAGGGTATTGGCGGCTATTTTGTAAATTACATCGCCGATGTCGAGGATCGGCAGGATGGTCAGTTTTACAAGGGTATGTTTGGCAGCATGAGTGAAGGATGCTTTGTTGCAAAATAGGAAGCCAATTCTAGATTTAACTTTGGATTGGTGATGTTTGATGCGAGTCTGGAAGGAGAGATTACAGTCTAACCAGACACCTAGGTATTTGTAGTTGTCCACATATTCTAAGTCAGAACCGTCCAGAGTAGTGATGTTGGACAGGCGGGCAGGTGCAGGCAGCAATCGGTTGAAGAGCATGAATTTAGTTTTACTTGTATTTAAGAGCAATTGGAGGCCATGGAAGTAGAGTTGTATGGCATTGAAGCTTGTCTGGAGGTCAGTTAACACAGTGTCCAAAGAAGGGCTAGAAGTATACAGAATGGTGTCATCTGCGAGAGGTGGATCAGAGATTCACCAACAGCAAGAGCGTATGTATACAGAGAAAAGAGTTGGCCCAAGAATTGAACCCTGTGGCACCCCCATAGAGACTGCCAGAGGCTCGGACAACAGGCCTTCCAATTTGACACACTGAACTCTTATCAGAGAAGTAGTTTGTGAACCAGGCGAGGTAATCATTTGAGAAACCAAGGCTATCGAGTCTGCCGATGAGGATGTGGTGATTGACAGAGTCAAAAGCCTTGGCCAGGTCAATGAATACGGCTGCACAGTATTGTTTCTTATCGATGACGGTTAAGATATCGTTTAGGAACTGAGCGTGACTGAGGTGCACCCATGACCAGCTCTGAAACCAGATTGCATAGCGAAGGTGGTATGGTGGGATTCGAAATGGTCGGTAATCTGTTTGTTGACTTGGCTTTTGAAGACCTTAGAAAGGCAGGGTAGGATAGATATAGGTTTGTAGCAGTTTGGGTTAAGAGTGTCCCCCTTTGAATAGGGGGATGACCGTAGCTGCTTTCCAATCTTTGGGAATCTCAGACGACACGAAAGAGGTTGAACAGGCTAGTCAGGTCTGGAGATGATTCGCATGACCACCAGTACAACACCTATCATATATTTGGTCCCCATTTTACTAAAGTTAAGTCCAGCCAATCCCAAGCGTGTGTATCAAATCCAGCATTGTCCTTTACTTATTGCCGTAATTTTTTCCGTTTGGTCATAGATTCCATAAACGATCCATCTGGGGCCGTGTTGTTGGGAATGAAGGTGCAATATTCTTCTCCAAACATTATGCAAAATCCACCTTTCTTGGCTAAGAGCCAATTCAAAACCTGCCTGTTCTGCCATGTCATTTTGCTTGTGGCCGGTACGTGTTCTCCCAAAGCTGTCAATACAGAGTCTGTATAATTAATTGTTGGTTATAGTAAATGTAATTGATCCATTCTAGGTTTTTGTTGTGTGATATCCAAAGGAATATTGATTCAATTCCCTATTTAATCTCATCTCTTGCTTTGTATACATTAGAACTCCTCTAGGCTGTCCAACTGTGTCTTAAGTATACTTTTGGATCAGATTCATAGGCTCTTTTCACTCTAAGTTTTATAGTCTGCTCTTGTTGTGACTTTATAATGGTCACCTGTTGTATTGCTCTAACTGAAGCACATAGTCCAGCCCACTTTGCTGGTAAAACATTTAGGAGTTTGTTATTTCCACACATCCAGAAACTGTCTGCTGTACCACTGTTTTAGTTTTCAACATTGATAGAGACGGTCCTATTTTAGTTATATAGTTATATATTTTCAAATTTTCAAACTCCTGCAGTTTCCAGTACCCACATTGTTTTGCATTCTACCATAGTGTTCCCTACATCTACTCCACTGTCTTCATGACTAAAGCATTCATATTTTCCTTTTACCACAGTACAGTGGTTCCTCCTTTAAAAGTTGTCATACTGCAGCTTGCGGTCTGCTGCCCGTTATCTATTTGTCAGCCATCTTTTTCTGTTAATGCAAGTTATTGCTAGTTTGACCACCAGAGGGCATCTTTGAGAAGAATTTGATTGTCTTCCATATTGGCATTACCAGAGAATTTAAAACCTTTTTTGTTATACCATAGTATATGGGATTGATTAAGAAATTTGGCTTAATTATTTAGATTAATATTATGGTGTTTCTATTTTGAGAAAAGGGAGAAAAAACCTCAGGGGCTTAGGATTGAATGGAAAATATGGCGCTGTACAACGTGATGGTCGGAAAAAGGCTACAGCATGAGAATTGGAGGATTCTAAATGGTTTGCCTTCATTAGACATCTTTGTTCCAATATTTCTGTAAATCACTGATATTTCTTCCCATAGCAATTCATTATGGATCCGTAACTATATCAACATCTGCATTTTGAAAGAGTATTTTTAATCATTATTTTATTAACAAAAGCATAAAGATGCCGATGACGAAATACAGTACTGTAATATATATGCTTTTTGTTTTGGATAATAAAGCATTTAAAGCCTTTTGAAGATAAGCCACCTGTATTTGTTTATTAGGCTACTGCGCAGTCTACAATACATACTTGTCACGTCCTGACCATAGAGAGACCTTATTTTCTATGGTAGAGTAGGTCAGGGCATGACTGGGGGGTTTTCTAGTTATTATTTTCTATGTGGGGTTCTAGTTTAGTTTTTCTGTTTTGGTGTTTGGTATGATTCCCAATTAGAGGCAGCTGGCTAACGTTGTCTCTAATTGGGGATCATATTTAAGTAGCATTTTTTCCACCTGTGTTTTATGGGATATTGTTTTGAGTTAGTGCACGTAGCACCTCTGTAGTCACGGTTCGTTGTTTGTTTCGTTCTTTCTCTTGAAATTGGGCATGCTATTTATCCAAAAGTGAAAATTCTGCCCCTAGCTTTAAGAAGTTAAGAATAGCATGGAATATTTTAACATTTTTGCTTCTCCATGCTTGTCTCAGAGCACCGTGAAACGGTGCTGAAATAGACGTCCACAGCGGGAGTGCTATGTATTCTGTGCCCACTCGTGGTATCGCTCTTCGGTTACACATCCTTGGAATAGCAGAACGGTCCGGGCGAGACATTCAATAACGTCATCTTCACAGACAAATCAACCATAGCCCTTGAGCAATTTGTTCAAAATTGCTACAGAAAAAAAAAGGAGGAAGATCAAACAAGCAGAGTCCTGGGCGTCCGCTCAAACTCCATGGGGGCAATTTCTCACCAGGGACCAGGCCCATATTTGATTTTTTAAGTTAAGTTTGGATATTTACAAAGCAAAATGTACATCCAATATTGTAGCCTACACCTCAAAGACTGTTATGTGTTCCACAATAATGCACTCTTGCCTCTTTTTCAGGTAAATTGACGATGCAACAAATACATTGATCATCTCAGCAAGGTTTTACCTGTGGTCGTGGAGCTGGGTGGAAGTGCGACTAAAATGTAGTTTAAATAAACTACTGCATTTTAATGTAATTTTAATCTTTATTTTATTAACAAAAGCATTAAGATGTTGAAATACTGTACTGCTGTTTTGAGTTAGAAATGTAACACTTGAGTACTTAAGCATCGAATACATTGCAAGTTGAGGGATTTTCACAACAGTAGCCGGGTTATAAAATGTACAGTGGGGCAAAAAAGTATTTAGTCAGCCACCAATTGTGCAAGTTCTCCCACTTAAAAAGATGAGAGAGGCCTGTAATTTTCATCATAGGTACACTTCAACTATGACAGACAAAATGAGAAAAAAAAATCCTGAAAATCACATTGTAGGATTTTTTATTAATTAATTTGCAAATTATGGTGGAAAATAAGTATTTGGTCAATAACAAAAGTTGCACAATTGGTGGCTGACTAAATACTTTTTTGCCCCACTGTATATTGTCCTGCTAATAGGAAACATTTGCATGATGGGCTACACCTGCTACACCTGCTACAGATCTTACATCTTGTTTACATCTTGTTTACATTCTTTATTGTAACCACAATGTCACACATAATTTGTATACAACTCCCAATTTTTGGGGGGGAGGCACAAGGGTAGATTGGCGGAGTCAGGTTGTAGACCTGAGCCAAACTCCCCGTGCTTACCGTGGTCAGAGAATGACTGGTCAAGCACCATACTATCCGGATCCTTCGATGCGCAGCCACAGCCCGGTGCGTTCTGTGCAAGCTCCTCGCAATGGCCGTGCTAGAGTGGGCATTCAGCCAGGACGGATTATGCCGGCTCAGCGTTCCTGGCCTCCGGTGCGTCTCTTCGGCCCAGGTTATCATGTGCCAGCTCTACGCACGTTGTCCCCGGTTCTCCAGCAAAGCCCAGTGCGGCCTGTTCCAGCTCCCCGCACTTGCCGGGATAAGGGGGATATCCAGCCAGGACGAGTTATGCCAGCTCTGCGCTCCAGACCTCCGGTGTGCCTCCACAGTCCAGTGTGTCCTGCGTTGGCTCTACACACCATGCCTCCAGTGCGCGGCCATAGCCTAGTGCATCCTGTGCCAGCTCTCCACACTCACCGAGCTAGAGTGGGTATCCAGTCAGGACGTGTTGTGGCAGCTCCACTCACTAGGCTGCCAGTACGTCTCCTCAGTCCGGAGAGACCTGTTCCGGCCCACGTTCGAAGCCTCCAGCGACGGTCCCAGTCCGGAGCCTCCAGCGACGGTCCCGGTTCCGGAGCCTCCAGCGACGGCCCCCGGTCCGGAGCCTCCAGCGACGGTCCCCGGTCCGGAGCCTCCAGCGATGGTCCCGGTCCGGAGCCTCCAGCGACGGTCCCAGTCCGGAGCCTCCAGCGATGATCGGTGGTCTGGTTCCTCCGGCAATGATCTGCGGCCCGGTTCCTCCAGTGAAGGTCCATTCACCAGGGCCGCAATAGAAAGGCTTTTATTCTCTATTTTGGTTAGGCCATAGTGTGACTAGGGTGGGCATTCTAGTTTCTTTACAGAAATGTAGGATGCTACATTTTTAACTAGTTCGAAACTGTAAGTGGGCCTAATAGAAAAATCCTACTTCTATTAGGCTGATAAGCCTCAAAGCCTAACTCAGCCAGTTAAGTTATTTTATATACAGTGGGGCAAAAAGTATTTAGTCAGCCACCAATTGTGCAAGTTCTCACACTTAAAAAGATGAGAGGCCTGTAATTTACATAGGTACACTTCAACTATGACAGACAAAATGAGAAAAGAAATTAAGAAAATCACATTGTAGGATTTTAAATTAATTTATTTGCAAATTATGGTGGAAAATAAGTATTTGGTCAATAACAAAAGTTTCTCAATACTTTGTTATATACCCTTTGTTGGCAATGACAGAGGTCAAATGTTTTCTGTAAGTCTTCACAAGGTTTTCACACACTGTTGCTGGTATTTTGGCCCATTCCTCCATGCAGATCTCCTCTAGAGCAGTGATGTTTGGGGCTGTTGCTGCAACAAGGACTTTCAACTTCCAGGACCTGGAAATGCTTCTTACGAAGCCACTCCTTAGTTGCCCGGCGGTGTGTTTGGGACTTGTCATGCTGAAAGACCCAGCCACGTTTCATCTTCAATGCCCTTGCTGATGGAAGCAGGTTTCCTCAAAATCTCACGATACATGGCCCCATTCATTCTTTCCTTTACGGATCAGTCGTCCTGGTCCCTTTGCAGAAAAACAGCCCCAAAGCATGATGTTTCCACCCCCATGCTTCACAGTAGGTATGGTGTTCTTTGGATGCAACTCAGCATTCTTTGTCCTCCAAACACGACGAGTTGAGTTTTTACCAAAAAGTTATATTTTGGTTTCATCTGACCATATGACATTCTCCCAATCTTCTTCTGGATCATCCAAATGCTCTCTAGCAAACTTCAGATGGGCCTGGACATGTACTGGCTTAAGCAGG
>NC_056447.1:10518129-10522701 GCF_018296145.1 Oncorhynchus tshawytscha | reverse complement strand
ATCAAATCAAATTTTATTTGTCACATACACATGGTTAGCAGATGTTAATGCGAGTGTAGCGAAATGCTTGTGCTTCTAGTTCCGACAATGCAGTAATAACCAACAAGTAATCTAACTAACAATTCCCAAAAAACTACTGTCTTATACACAGTGTAAGGGATAAAGAATATGTACATATGATATATGAATGAGTGATGGTACAGAGCAGCATAGGCAAGATACAGTAGATGATATCGAGTACAGTATATACATATGAGATGAGTATGTAAACCAAGTGGCATAGTTAAAGTGGCTAGTGATACATGTATTACATAAGGATGCAGTCGATGATATAGAGTACAGTATCTACGTATGCATATGAGATGAATAATGTAGGTAAGTAACATTATATAAGGTAGCATTGTTTAAAGTGGCTAGTGATATATTTACATCATTTCCCATCAATTCCCATTATTAAAGTGGCTGGAGTTGAGTCAGTGTCATTGACAGTGTTGGATCTTTCACTCTCCTGAGTGAAAGCATCCAATGTTCTTCAAAGGTAAATTATTTAATTTGGTTGCTTTTCTTATTTTCGTGAAAATGTTGCCTGCTGCCAGCAGAGCCTAGCATAGCATTATGCCATGATAAACTTACACAAATGCTTGTCTAGCGTTGGCTGTAACACATATTTTGAAAATTTGAGATGACAGTGTTGTTAACAAAAGACTAAGCTTGTGTTTGAATATATTTTATTCATTTAATTTGCGATTTTCATGAATAGGAAAAGTTTCTAGTGGTATTTATGTCCGCTGCGTTATGCTAATGCATTTGAGGCTATGATTACGCTCCCGGATACGGGTTTGCTAGTCGCAAAAGGTTAATGAGTCAGATGCGAAGGATATAATTCTCTCTGGAGACCAGGCCCAAATCCCTGTCAGTTGCGTGAAGAAAAGGCGGAGCAGAGGGAGAAACTTGGGGTTTCTTGTTAGGATTTGTAGGCGAGTGAGTAAATCGCCATTACCATCGGTTCTATTGGTCAAAGTGCAATCACTGTAAAACAAACTCGATGATCTACAGTCGAGACTGTCCTACCAACGTGACATTAAAAACTGTAATATCTTGCGTTTCACTGAGACGTGGCTCAATGACGACACGGATAATATAGAGTTGGCTGGGTTTTCGGTGCATCAGCAGGACAGAGCAGCTACGTCTGGTAAGACGAGGGGCTGGGGGGGTCTATTTGTCAAGAACAGATGGTGCGCGATGTCTAATATTAAAGAAGTCTAGAGGTATTGCTCGCCTGAGGTTGTGTACCTAATGATAAGCTGTAGACCACACTATCTACCAAGAGAGTTCTTATCTATATTATTCATAGCCGTCTATTTACCACCACAAACCGATGCTGGCACTAAGACCGCACTCAACGAGCTGTATAAGGCCATAATCAAATTAGAAAATGCTCATCCCGCCTAGTGGCCGGGGACTTTAATGCAGTCAAACTTAAATCTGTTTTACCTCATTTCTACCAGCATGTCACATGTGCAACCAGAGAAAAAAAGGAAAAGGAAAAAAACTCTAGACCACCTTTACTCCACACACAGAGATGCATACAAATCTCTCATTTGCCCTCCACTTGGCAAATCTGACCATAACTCTATCCTCCTGATTCCTGCTTACACAAGCAAAAACTAAAAGCAGGAACTACCAGTGACGCATTCGATATGGAAGTGGTCAGATGACGCGGATGCTACGCTGCAGGACTGTTTTGATAACACAGACTGGAATATGTTCTGTGAATGATCCAATGGAATTGAGGAGTAAACCACCTCAGTCACTAGCTTCATCAATAAGTGCATTGTCAACATCGTCCCCACATATCCCAACCAGAAGCCTTGGATTAGAGGCAACGTCCGCGAGGTAAAAGCTAGAGCTGCCACTTTCAAGGAGCGGGACACTAATCTGGACACTTATAAGAAATCCCGCTATTCCCTCAGACGAACCATCAAACAGGCAAAGCGTCAATACAGGACTAAGATTGAATCCTACTATGCCGGCTCTGACGCTCGCCGGATGTGGCAGGGCTTGCAAACTATTACAGACTACAAAGGGAAATCCAGCCGCGAGCTGCCCAGTGACGTGAGCCTACCAGACGAGCGAAATGTCTTTAATGCTGGCTGTGAGGCCAGCGACACTGGAGCACGCATGAGAGCACTAGCTTTTCAGGATGACTCTGTGATCACTATCTCCGTATCCGGAGAGTATCTGACTTCCGGCGCCGACAGAGATGGCCGCCTCGTCGCGTTCCCAGGAAACTATGCAGTTTTTTGTTTTTTACGTGTTATTTGTTACATTAGTACCCCAGGTCATTTTAGGTTTCATTACATACAGTCGAGAAGAACTACTGAATATAAGATCAGCGTCAACTCACCATCAGTACGACCAAGAATATGTTTTTCGCGACGCGGATCCTGTGTTCTGCCTTACAAACAGGACAACGGAACGGATCCCATGCAGCGACCCAAAAAAACGACTCTGAAAAAGAGGGAAACGAGGCGGTCTTCTGGTCAGACTCCGGAGACGGGCACACCGTGCACCACTCCCTAGCATTCTTCTTGCCAATGTCCAGTCTCTTGACAACAAGGTTGATGAAATCCGAGCAAGGGTAGCATTCCAGAGGGACATCAGAGACTGTAACGTTCTTTGCTTCACGGAAACATGGCTCACTGGAGAGACGCTATCCGAGGCGGTGCAGCCAACGGGTTTCTCCACGCATCGCGCCGACAGAAACAAACATCTTTCTGGTAAGAAGAGGGGCGGGGCGTATGCCTTATGGCTAACGTGACATGGTGTGATGAAAGAAACATACAGGAACTCAAATCCTTCTGTTCACCTGATTTAGAATTCCTCACAATCAAATGTAGACCGCATTATCTACCAAGAGAACTCTCTTCGATTATAATCACAGCCGTATATATCCCCCCAAGCAGACACATCGATGGCTCTGAACAAACTTTATTTAACTCTTTGCAAACTGGAAACCATTTATCCGGAGGCTGCATTCATTGTAGCTGGGGATTTTAACAAGGCTAATCTGAAAACAAGACTCCCTAAATTTTATCAGCATATCGATTGCGCAACCAGGGGTGGAAAGACCTTGGATCATTGTTACTCTAACTTCCGCGACACATATAAGGCCCTGCCCCGCCCCCTTTCGGAAAAGCTGACCACGACTCCATTTTGTTGTTCCCTGCCTACAGACAGAAACTAAAACAAGAGGCTCCCACGCTGAGGTCTGTCCAACGCTGATCCGACCAAGCTGATTCCACACTCCAAGACTGCTTCCATCACGTGGGCTGGGAGATGTTTCGTATTGCGTCAGATAACAATATTGACGAATACGCTGATTCGGTGTGCGTGTTCATTAGAACGTGCGTTGAAGATGTCGTTCCCATAGCAACGATTAAAACATTCCCTAACCAGAAACCGTGGATTGATGGCAGCATTCGCGTGAAACTGAAAGCGCGAACCACTGCTTTTAATCAGGGCAAGGTGTCTGGTAACATGACCGAATACAAACAGTGCAGCTATTCCCTCCGCAAGGCTATCAAACAAGCTAAGCGTCAGTACAGAGACAAAGTAGAATCTCAATTCAACGGCTCAGACACAAGAGGCATGTGGCAGGGTCTACAGTCAATCACGGACTACAGGAAGAAATCCAGCCCAGTCACGGACCAGGATGTCTTGCTCCCAGGCAGACTAAATCACTTTTTGCCCGCTTTGAGGACAATACAGTGCCACTGACACGGCCTGCAACGAAAACATGCGGTCTCTCCTTCACTGCATCCGAGGTGAGTAAGACATTTAAACGTGTTAACCCTCGCAAGGCTGCAGGCCCAGACGGCATCCCCAGCCGCGCCCTCAGAGCATGCGTAGACCAGCTGGCCGGTGTGTTTACGGACATATTCAATCAATCCCTACACCAGTCTGCTGTTCCCACATGCTTCAAGAGGGCCACCATTGTTCCTGTTCCCAAGAAAGCTAAGGTAACTGAGCTAAATGACTACTGCCCCGTAGTACTCACTTCCGTCATCACGAAGTGCTTTGAGAGACTAGTCAAGGACCATATCACCTCCACCCTACCTGACACCCTAGACCCACTCCAATTTGCTTACCGCCCAAAACAGCTTCTATCTCAAGGCCATCAGACTGTTAAACAGCCACCACTAACATTGAGTGGCTGCTGCCAACACACTGACACTGACTCAACTCCAGCCACTTTAATAATGGGAATTGATGGGAAATGATGTAAATATATCACTAGCCACTTTAAACAATGCTACCTTATATAATGTTACTTACCCTACATTATTCATCTCATATGCATACGTATATACTGTACTCTATATCATCGACTGCATCCTTATGTAATACATGTATCACTAGCCACTTTAACTATGCCACTTTGTTTACATACTCATCTCATATGTATATACTGTACTCGATACCATCTACTGTATCTTGCCTATGCTGCTCTGTACCATCACTCATTCATATATCCTTATGTACATATTCTTTATCCCTTTACACTGTGTA